>NC_060278.1:49325357-49354500 GCF_021613505.1 Equus quagga
CAAATGTCTCTCCTTTTTAAGGCTGAATAATACTGCATGGGATGTATATACCACATTTTCTTTACCTATTCCTCTGTCAATGGAACCTTGGGTTGCTTCCACATTTTGGTTCTCGTGTATACTGCTGCCATGAACATGAGTGTTCAAATATCTTTTTGAGTCCCTAATTTCGCTTCTTTTGGGTGTATACGCAGAAACAGAATTGCTGGATCATATGGTAATTCTGTTTGATTTTTTGAGAAACCATCATATTGCTTTCCATAGCTGCTGCACCGTTTTATATTCCCATCAACAATGCACAAGGGTTCCAACTTCTCCACATCGTCACCAACACTTGTTATTTTATTTATTTATTTTTTAATAACAGGCATCCTGTTGATTTTGAAGTGGTATCTTATTGTGGTTACACTTCTCCCTTTCAAGAGTATTTACAACCTAAAGTAACTAACTGGCAAGAACACACCAAAACCAACGTTATGACACTTTCGCCGTCCTTGCTCACCATAACTTTTGCTTGCAAACATTTATTTCTATCGTTGGAATTCCAGAGATCTATATGGTCATAAATTTGGGTATACATTTCACTTTTGACCGTAGACAAAACAAACTCTGTTAGTGGGCATTAAACGCAGTCGATGTGTATAGATATGATTTCAAATGTATTATACTATGATCTATCATGGGCATTGTGAAAATTAATTGTGAAAATACACAAATTCTTAACATAAGATTCTTCCTCAGTAGGGGTCCTTTTAAATAAAATGTCATAATTTTGACAGTTAATTATGAACCAAAAATATGCAGATTGAAATGACTTTGGACATGGGGAAAATATTTGGTATATTTTATCTAAAAGGAGTCCTGTGTAAGCCCGTCTCTTTCAGGAACAAATTAGTCAAAAGATAAATGACTTAATTTTGCTCCTTCCCTGCTTTAGGCTTATTTTAAATATCTCAGGTGGTCTAATGGAACTGGGCAATAATATGACAGTTAACAGAATTTTATTTGCCTGGTTACCACCACTCTTGCTGACACTCAATTTAAAAGTACAGACTAAGAATTTTCTCCAATTGTGTCAAAGACCTCATTTACTTTTTTGTTTCCTCACACAGTCCCAAGTCATAATAATCTCTATTTTTACTATTGCAAGTTAAATTGATGAAATGACAATGTTGATTGCTTAGCAATTAATCAGATTGCTGTTTCTATTTTTTGTTTATATTTTGAATCTTTGGAAAGACAATTTTCAAAAATGTATTTGCTCAAAATATTTTACACCAATACCTTATTTAAGCAATTGAATTTTTTTGTTTCTGCTCCCTGAAATTACATAATTTTAGAATATTTGGGTTGAAAGGAAATAAAGAAATTAACCCAAACTAAATATTAATTTTGAAGAGAGAGAATTGATCTCTAGAAAAAGTAGACTTATGCACATGAGATGGGCTCCCTGGTTAATCCATGTGGGCTCAGGTTAAACTTCTTGCTAGTCAAGTAGTAAATGGTCAGTTACTTGCTTTATGTCAACTGTCATGCCTCAGTCTCAATGCAAGAAAGACTACGTGAGGTAGACGAGCAGGCAAATTATATCCAAGTATTAGTTTATTAATACTTAACCATTTGTGTTGGAAATATTTCTAAAATATTTTCATTGTTCTTGCCCTTCTTAACTGATGTGCAAGAAAGATTCTGACACTCATCGCAAGTGCTGGTTACTATATGACGTCGTTTCGGAAAATGAGGTTGTAGGAAACATATTTTTACTCAGTGTAAAAATCCTCCATTCTGTCATAAAGGAAAGCTCTGTGGCAAATGTTTATGCACTGAGACAGTTCTTTCCCATTCTTTGTGACTGAGATTCAGGAGACCAAAATGGCATCAACTCCGACCTCTAAATAAATGAGCTATTCCTGAAATTATATGGAGAAAATTTACTGCCTTTTTTTTTTGTTTTAAATACTGATCATCAATCATGGGTTCAGAATTGAAATTCATGTTTAGGGACCCATGAAAATAGGGTTAAGACGGAAAAGTCTTCTTCCTTTGCTGGTGCTATCCCTTCCCAAACATTTTCCACATCTATTTTACCTTCTACTTGTGGTTTTAAAATCCTTTAAGCATACCAATACTTTTTAAAATTAGAATTCATTGAATCTAATAAAATGAAATGAACTCATTTAGGTGTCGTGAATAGTATACAACATGACACTTTCCCCTGAGGCAAACGTCTCCTGCACTTTAAAAAATTTAATTCAAACAATAATTGTATTCATTTATATACATTTGTTTTCACTCCAGAAGGGAATAAAGGTGGTGCCAGGAGTCCCAAACAAAACAAAACATACAGCATTATTCGCAAGGTGGAGATTCAAACATAATACATGTCTTGAAGATTTTTTCTCTCCCTGAGCTTTACTATTTAATCTCCACAAACGTTTCTATAGAATTCTTATCACAGGGACATGTTCTTGAAACATATGGACACAGATGGTCCTGAAAATTCTGCCTCACAACATGATGCCTGACCTCAGCCGCAGGCTTCCCATATGCTTCCTCTGAAGGATGCAGCTCTTCCTGGGCTTCCAGGACCTCGGGCGGTTTGGACGCTCCAGTATCAGCTGGCTGTGCCTGTCCCAGTCCTCCGCATGTGGTGGTACTTCCTTAGACTGTGCAATACTTAATTAGATCACATATTTAATTCACCCCCTTTAAGGTCCACCAGTGTCAACATTCACGCATTTCGCTCTGGCGAAACACAATTGTAAAATACCAGAAACATTTGTTCTATTGATTTCTTAAAACATTTGATGACCCCAAGGCCAAGGTAATATACAAGTACAAGCATGATGCCAGAGAGGCAGTGTGGCTTATATTGTGTGCACTTATGAAGAGTGGCAGGCCAGGGTGCTTGAAGGAGCAAAAGCCATAGAGTCATGAATCCTAATTCTATGAAAATCACCCACTTAATATTCCATTCTGACCAAGACCCTGAGCTCACTATCTCAGTCTTCATTGTGGTGATAATCATAACCAAGAATTCATAAAAACCCAGGGGAAATAAATGACCTTCCAAATGCAAGCTATTTAAATTATCTTAGTACTATATTTTAAAGAGAGATGACTACACTCTATTTTTCTTGCAACCTAATACTAAATTCCTCAGAAATTTCCAAATAGCCACATTGCCAAATTCAGATTTTATATGGGCACCATACACTAAGTTAGTTATGGAATTTCGATATTTAAATGACTTCATTAAGAATAATATCCAATAAACCAATGAAATGTTTACATTGCATTTTTTTTCTTTTTTCTTTCTTTTTTTTCCTGAGGAAGATGATTAGCCCTAAGTTGACATCTGTGCCAATCCTCCTCCACTTTATATGTGAGTCGCTGCCACAGCATGGCTGACAAGTGATGTAGGTCCATGACGGGGATCCGAACCCACGAACTCAAGCTGCCAAAGCAGAGCGTGTCAAACTTCAACCACTGCTCCATGGGGCCAGCCACTATTTATTTTTCTTAATATTAAAAATTTTCCATAGTAAGATTGGGTTTTATAAATATGAACTGTATCATCATTTTCATCAGAGTAGAGATAATATTTGATTTCTTGAATAAATGTGCACAGTATGACTAAAACTATGAGAGGCTAGCTGTGTGGTAGGCACATCCAATTCTCACCAAGCTGAACCAGAGAGAACAGTTATTTTTGGGGGGAGAAGAAAGGTATCTGGTGTGATGAAATGCATTCAGAAATATTCTTGTGGCGAGATTTTTGATGGATTCCTCTGCTTAAATATGCTAAAAGCAAACTGCTTAATTTACATATTTATTCATAATGTATTGACCCTTGAGTTCCATCCTCAGAGGTCCATGAAGATCAGCATAAATTAAGACCCTGTGTTCTAAATATTCACTGAATCAAGCCAGTCCATAATAAAGATGAATATTTGAACCATGTTGTTTTAACTCCTTATAGAATTGCCTTTATTTGCTTTTAGTTTTTTCTAGTACCAGTCAAAATGATAAGCATGGGAAATAACTTAATATAAAACATTGTTATGTGTATTTTATGGATGTTTTCCTTTCATTCACTCATTCCTTCATTTAAAAAGTATTTATTGAACACATTCTGTGCCAGGCACTGTTCAAAGCCATAGTGATATAGTGGAGAAAAAGATTTAAAAAGTCTGCTCTTCTAAAAATTACTTTCGGGTAGTTGTGGGGAACAGAAATAAATGATAAAAATAAATAAATGGCATATTCTCTTATAGTGTGATAAATGTTGTGGAAAAAGAAAAGCAAAGAATGAATGGGTGATAAGGGCAATTGCAATTTTAGAATAGCCAGAGAAAGTCACTATGACAAAGTGACCTTTGATCACAAACTTAAAGGAGTATACCATGAGGACATGTGAATAGAAGGGCATTCCAAGAAGAGGAACAAGCGAGTGCAAAGGTCCTGAGGTAGTGGAGTACCTAGTGTGCTAAAGGAACAGCAAGAAGATCAGAGTGGCTGACAGAGTGATGGAGCGGAGAGCCTGGAGAGAGGGCCAGAGTGGTAACTCTGTGTGTTACAGACTAGAAGTTGGGGGCGGGGGGTGGGTAGCATTTGAATTCCAGAACTGCTACTCACTGGCTACGAGACTTTAAGCAGGTCATTTAATACCCCTAAGCTCTAAGTTTCTATTATCTGTGCTCCCTATAACTGTGGCCCCTTGGCTCCTAGTATAATGTAGAAGGCAGAGATAATTTAGGAGATTTTATTGGCTCGTGAAATCCAACATGCCACGAGAAGCAAACTTTCATCCCACGGTGGAACTCAGAGCTTCTCAGAAAGAAGCAGATTTAAAAGCTTCAAAACACCAATAACTCCCAAGTCACCTTCAAGCTGTTTTTCTACAACAGACACTCATATGTCAAAGTGTCTTCTCTCCCTCTTCTCCTCCACTGACCAGCTTTCAGGGGGTTTTAATATGTCTGCCATCCCCATGTCGTGTCGCCTGCTCACTCTGTGGGCTCACCCACTCTAGCAAGACACGTCTACTAAGGTCATCATTGCCCTTCTACGCAGTTAGATCTTACCTTACTTACTCTCTCAGCAGTATCAAAAAGTACTGAAGCCTTCTCATTGAATCACTCTGCTATGGACTGTCCCCCTCAAATTCATATTTTGAAGCCCTAACCACGACTCCCATGGTATTAGGATCCAGGGCCTTTGGAAGGGAATTAGGGATAAATGAGGTCATGATAGTAGGACTTTCGTGATGAGATTAGTGATTTTATAAGAAGAGGAAGTGAAAGAGATCATTCTCTCTCTACCACGTGAGAATACAGCAAGAAGGTGGTTGTCCACAAGCCAGGAAGAGCACTCTCACCAGAAACCAATCATGCTGGCTCTCTGATCTTGGACTTCCAGCCTCCGGAACTGGGAGAAAATACATTTCTGTTGTTTAAGCCACCTGGTCTATGATATTTTTGATGGCAGCCCAAGTAGACTAAGACACACTCTCTTCCCTCATCGTCTAACTGGGCTTCTAATGCTACCCTGGATGTTCCCTTTCCATTGTGGCTGCTCCTGCTTTGCCTTATTTCCAGGCCATCCTCTTTTCCTAACGCTTAAGGGATTGGATTTCCTCAAAACTCGGGCATAGACTCCCAGCTCTTCTCACTGTCTACTCCTCCATAAATATGACCCATAATTATGGCTTCCGTTGACATCTTGCTGATGGATTCATGTATATTTCCAGTCCATAATTCTTCTCTGATATCCAGAACCATGTACCCAGCCACCTACTTTGGTTTTTACTTGTATTTCTTGAAGATATTTCCAAATTAACACGTCCAAATCTGACCTCATGATCTTGGTGAACGATACAAACACTTATTCTGGATTGAAATCTAGTGGTCATCCTGAGTGCTTCTCTATCTTCAACCACTCACCATCAAATCCACCAATAAATCTTCTAAATGTTACTTTCTGTAGATCTTTCCAATTTATTACCTTGTCTCATCTGCATTGTCTACTACCTAATCCAATTATTTCATCTGGTTTGCAATTACTTCCTAATTGGTCACTCTGAATCTACTCTGCCTCTCTTCTCTTCTGTTCTCCACACTGCATTCGAAGCAATCTGTTAAACATGGAGACCCAAACAGGATTTTATCCTCCTGCTTTGAAAGCTCTTCTCGCAGCTGACCCACAAGATCTTCCATGGGCTGGCCGCTGTTTATATCTCCTGCTTGATTGTGTTCTCCCTTTTTCTCTGATTTTTAGCTACACTGGTTTTATTTCACTTCTTGGAGCATGCCTTGCATTATTTCATCATAACGCCTTTTAAATATTATTCTCTTTCCCTACAACGTTCTCTTCCTTTCTCACCAAATTAACCCTGCTGTTGAATATTAGCTCATTTATCATTTTCTTAAAGGCTCTTGCTTTCTATACAGGTCTTACTGCAATTCATTCTACTTGTCTCCAATCAACTCTTCTTCATGTCACTTAATGTCATTGCTATTTTCTATTTATTATTTATTCACGTGGGTCTTTGATTAATAGTTGTCTCCTTGAGTAGACTGTGAACTTCATGAGGATAGGGAACACGGCTGTGTTTTTGTTTTGTTTTGTTGTGTTTTAGCTTTCACTTCCTATTTATATGCTCAGAACTGAAGTCAGTGCCTGTTACATGATAACGCTCCATAAATACTACTTGAGTGAATGCAGGAAAGAAACTCACACCACCAATGGGGGATATGGCACACAGGTACTTGTCAAAGCAAAGGACAGATAAAATTTGAACTGTCTCAACCTTCCAAGAACCAATAAGAGCACTGGAGTTTCCAGATCTCAAGTTGTCTTATTTACAAGCACCAGTAGCTCGTCTAAGATTCTTTCAGAGGCAATAAAATCTATAGTCAAAACAGTTGTTGGAAGAAGTAGTGACAGTTTTTAATTAATTAACTGAAAACAATAGGCATACTGTTATCTGGACATTCATACACTTCTGCCTTTAAACAAATTCAGATAAAATGAGATGGAGTAAGATTATTTGAGTTTCTGATAATTTTTAAGATTACTCTTTGGATTCAGTATCGTTTCTGACATTATCACTCAACAAAGGTCTGTACTTATTCAGCTGCAAGGTCACTAGCTCTTGAGATATGTTTACAAGTGATTTCAAAATATCCTTTAATTTCCTGAAGAGTTGGAGTAACGTCGGAGTACTAGTGATGTTCTTGATTGGGGAGGAGATTAGGGACAGTACCTTATGGTTATCTATGCGTATTATTAAAGGAGCTCTTTAAGGGAAAATAATACATCTTAGTCAGCTCATCTTTTTAACCCCAATCTATGGCTTATGTCAGACATTTAATTAATATTTATTCAGATTCGACTATTACTTCATGAATTCTATTGTATTTTAAATTGAGCTTAATATTATCAGTAACATAATGCAATGATTTTATCTATTCCATTAACGAACTTAAGTGTCTATGAGAGATATTTCACATGCTTCCAATTTAAGTAACATTTGAGAAACTGATTCATTTCTCTCTGGTACAAGTATCCTTGTAACGGTAATACTTAACCTGTGAAAAGTTGCATGGATCTCCTCAGGCAATGTGTTTCATAGAAAATTGCCAAATGGAATACTCTCCTTACCTAGCATTCCCAATATAATCCAAAATAAGCATAGTCAAAACCAAGTTAAACGGAAATATTTAATTATCAGAAAACATCATGTGACACGTATAAAATAATATTTTCTTGGGCAACTTCAGTTTGCAAGTTCAATGATCCCACTCACGTGAATTAACGTTTTAATCATTTTCATTCCTCTGCAGGAAGATATGAAATACCTGGAGGCACTTTTGCATTTGAATTTAGTCTCCCAAAGTTGAATGAGATTCACTGTTTCGATTCTCTCAGAATCAACCTCTCCTACATGAGCAATTGAATACAGCCAGCACCAGGCCATGGAAATTGGAATCTGGTGAGAAAATTCTTCTCTGACTTGCCTCATCAGAGGCTCTGAGTTTGGAGTCTTGGCCTGCTCGTTGACTGTCCCTCTTGTCCTCTCCTTACAAATTTACTTTATGACATTGTTGTCATGAAACAGAAAGTTTGTGCAACATCCTCTGAAAAATTTTATTAAAATGTGTAGCATCCAATAAAATGTAAAAAAATGTTTTTCTTAATAACTCTTTATCTATGCTACTGGTCCCATTCATCTTGCCTGCAATTAATTTTCTGTTGCTGCGACTATTTCATGTGGTATTTTAAGTATCTAGTGCAGAAGGAGCTATTCCTGTGGGGAATGTGTGAGATTAAAATGTTAGAGTCTATCTTAATAATAACATTCAATTTTCTTATTGAAATATTTTTTCCTTTTTTCATGTTGAAGTATAATTATATTTTAATTTAATCTTATTTAATTTGACTGCTAAAATGTAGTAAAAAAATAGTTTCTGATTTAAGGTCATGCAATAGTATCCGACATCCTCTATGGAACTGACGCCAGACCAATCTCATGGGAGAAAGATGGAAGGTGATTTGATTTAGATAAATTACCATTTCCAGTTTGCCCTTTTTCAAGTGATTAAAATATAAAATAAAATTACTTTTCATCGTATTTAGTCAGAGGAAGCACTAGATACAAATTAGCGGAGGTGGAAAAGAAGAAACAATCTTAATTAAGGCATTTGTAGAATACTTAAAAACAACATGGGCATCCCAGAAGACAAGAACAGCATGTGGGTTAGTGGAAAACAGTATGGTCCAATCAGGAAGCTTTAAGGACTCATGTAATTATCAAAAGAGTTTTCAGATTCTTAGGTGTAGACAAGGGAGCCAATGAGAGATTTTTAAGCTAGAAAATGACAAAATCACGTGATCACATTTTAGAAATGTCAGTGTGGCATATGGTGAACACTGTCAGGGAACCAGACAGGTAAGGTGGAGGGTGGCGATGGGTCTATGGCATCTTTCCAGTAGGGTACAGATAGTAGCCTGAACACAAGGATACTGAGATGAGGCAAGGAGGGATGTTACAGAAGTCTTACTGCATTACATTACAATGAGCTAACAATTAGTTATATTTTCTTAAGGCACATATCATGATAAGAAACCAATGCCCAATGCTATTTATTTCTATGTTTGTGTCCACTGTCTTTTTTGAAAAATCCTACTCTATGGATAATTTGTGTGACTGCATATGGAAACAAAGAGGATTAAGCTTTTAAATATTATTCATGTCTAATATTATATGATAAGCATTGATTTTCACTTCAGCTTTATTCAAACTTATTAGACATCCACTGAGAGCACAGGTTTTATGTCATAAAAGTTAAATATTCAGGACACTCAAGTACATAGGCTATACTTTCAACAAATCAATAAAAGAGAAAAATTAAAATATATTTAACTATATATATATTTGTTTGGTTTATAAATATAACTTGGATTTGGATTTTTATGGACAAGTACGTTAATTATCAAGAAACTGACAGCTCTATTATCTTTTTAAAGAGGATCTCTCTGGCCCTTATTTAATAAAAGCTTTTCTCTTGGTTCATCTAACTGTTGCCCTTTGATGAGCTGTAGACTTTATCAGTTTAAGGGGTGCAGCCCTCAGATTAATGGGCAGGCTGAGAACCAGATGTCTGTTGTCAGGGCTGAAAACCCAATTAAAATGAAGGTCGTGAAGTTGAGAGGACGAGAAAGGGTCAACAAGAGCTAGTCTGAGCAGGGCACAGGCTGGTAGGAATCAGAGGTTTTGTGCTATAGTGGCAGATCTGTTAAAGAAACTAATCCACAGATACTTTTATCAAATGCTTTGAAACTCCGGAACCTTCCGGCATTAGGGGAGATATTCATCTCCCCAAAAATTTCAGGAAGAGTTTTCTCTGAATGCTAATCTCAAAAGAAAAACACAATTTTGAAAAATCCATTGAAACATATGTATTAGTACAGTTATGAAGTCCCAGTAATAATTTTTAAATCATATCTGAAATGTCTTTCTGCTTGTATATACTATTTGAATAATCCACCTACTTATTTATCTCTACCTAGTCAATAAACTATTGCAAAACTTTCTTACTGCTTCCTATTCCTTCAGCCTCTCTGCCTGTCATGCCATCCTTTCAAGCATTTCAGGTTAATCTTTCTAAAGCAGCACTCTACTATGTCAATATTTTTTAAAAATCTATGAGAACTCCTAATTGGTTGCTAAATAAAGTATAAACTGCTTTCTCTCCAAAGCAAAAATTAGTACGGATTGAACCATCTTCTTTGCATTCATGTATTCGTTTGGTAAATATTTATTATGTACCCACTATATACCAGACATCCATCCAGGCTCTGAGGGTACAACTGTAGACAAACAAAGCCCTCACCCTCATTCTCATAGGAGGAGTAGAAAAATAAACGAAGGGGAAAATAAATACACACAAACACCGAGGATGAAAGGTACTCTGGAAGAAAACAAAGCAGTGTAAAAATGGGTAGGGATTGCTACAGTATTGATTATGGTATTGTGTGGGGGAGGTTCTTTTTTGTAAAAGTTATTTAGAAAGCCTTTACTGAGAGGGTAACTTGTGAGTGGAGGTTTAGAGGAGGTGAGAAATGAATATGGAAGTATTCGAGGAAAGACCATTCCAGGTGAAGGAATAGCAAATGATGATCTTGAAGAAAGATCCTGCTTGGTCAAGAACTAGGCAATGGCCATGGGACCTGTGCAGAGTGAGCAAAGAGACACATAGTAGGTGATGTGGTCAGAGAGGTGCCAGGGAGGCCAGATCAGGTAGGCTATTGTAGGGGATCATTAGCCCTTTTGGCTCTGGATAAGATGGTGAAAAGTCATTTAAGAATTTTGAGAAAAGAGTAACAAGGTATGGCTTGTATGTTAAGGGAACCCTCTAGTTGGTGTGTTTGAATAGACTATGGGAGGAAATAAATATATGGGGATCCTGAATGTATAGATGATTTTATAGCCAATGATTTTGTGAGTCCACCCAGGAAGAAGGTACAACTATAAAAGGGATGGAGTCTGGGAACTACCTCTGGTGTGGCAATATACTCAGGCAGATGAGGGAGGCAGTGACAGATGCTTCAAAGGAGTGGTCAGTGAGCAGGAGAAAAACCAAGAAAAGGGTTATCTCATATGAATAAAGTGATCAAGGAGACTCAGGGCATCGGCTGTGCTCAATGCTGCCAGTAGGTCAAGTGAGAGGAGGACTGAGAATCATCACTGGATTAACAAAACAGTGATTGTTGGTGATCTTGAAAAGAGTATTCAGTGGACTAGGATGGGTGAGAGCATAGGTGGAGAGGACCTGGAGAGAATAAGCACAGACGACTCTTAAGGAGTTTTGTCATTAAAAAATAAACAACAAAATATAGATAAGAATGATAGATGAAGGGTGATATAAATTAAAAACAAGTGTTTTTCATGAGGGAAATTTCAGTATATTTGCATATTGATGAGAAGGAGTTCCTAGAAAGGAAAAAATAATGCTACAGATGAGGGGGGGGGGGGCTCTTGAGAGAGCGCCAGGAGAGAGCATAAGCTAAGAGTTTGCCTTCAGATGGATCCGGGGAAGTTTGTAGGAATTGGAGGGAAGCTGAAGGGTATAGACAGATTGGAAGATGTGCTGGGGATGTGGAAGTTTCCTTTTAATAGTTTTTAATTTTTCAGGGAAACTTGAAAGGTCTTCAGCTGAAAATGAAGATGGATGAGAGATGTGGAGGTTTGAGGAAAGAGAAGATGTAAAATAATTGTCTAAGAAAGCAAGAGATTAAGGAACAGGCAAATGTAGGGCTAAGAAGTGTTGGAATCAAGGCAGTAGAGAAAAAGAATGTAAGCTGGAAAGTTATCAAGTCGAGAGTGGAATGCATGAAACTGAGTTTTCTGAGAGAGATCAGTCATTATTAACAACAAAGGCTATAGTGTCACCACGACTGTAATTTGCTGAGATCCTGTGAACAGTATTGTGACCACTGGAGTGGAGGGCAAAGCATTCAGAGGCAGGGTACTGGAAAAATGATCTATACGATTATTGAAAACCTACCAAAGTTGTGAGATTAATTGTGGACACTAAATTACAAGCTACAATCTTGAAGGAATAAACAGAGTGAACCGGAAGTCTGTAGGTGACTGCAACAAGGAAATACAGTCTGTGGGAGAATGTAATGGCTACAGCTTCAAATTTGCAGTTTCTAAAGAGAAGGGTGGATAAGGTTGGAGGAAACAATGTGGATCAAAAACACCTACACCACTTCCAGGCCCAGTAGGACAAGGGGTACAGAAGAGAAAACAACAACTGATAGAGAGAGCCACAAGGAAAGCCTTGTCTTCAGCGAACAGCTAGGTATCAGGAGAAGTGAATATTCATAGAAGCAATGGAAGATGGAGGAGATTTTTCTAAGAATGAATTGTAAGTTCCAGACTGCACTGTGGGGTCAGGAGATAGTCTGATAAGGGATGAGGGTGACTTGGACTACTGTATTTCTGGTGATGACTGATAGAATCAGGAATTAATTTAGGGTGCAATGTAATCAATCCTGTCTCTAAGGCAGATTAAAAGGGCGGTGTGTATTGATAAGGGTAAGAAGGACAGGGGAAAAGAGAGGAAAGCATCACACAAGGGCATGAATATGAAGACGTGGGGACCACTGGAAGCCATCTTAGAGGCTGCCCACAACAGCTGCCATCACATCCACAGCTCAGTTCAAACTCACTGTTCCTTCCACTCCCTTGTGATGAATTGAAATGGATAGTACTATACTTCTTCTTGGACACCAAAGGAGGTATGGAAGTCAAGAGAGGAGCAATCTTATCAGGAGCCCTTGAACTTTGGGGTCCCCTCTTGACTCCTGCAGTTGAAGGCATGGAAGTTTAGAGAATGAAGGGATAATGATATTAAGACAAGTGAAGTTCTGGGCCTTTTCTTTTCATTATTTTTCTCACTGCTCCTTATTGTACACGTTCTCTTCATGCTCTCCTTCTCTGTTTCAGTTGTTTGACTCCTTTTTGTTTTTGCTTACGCTATTTTCTCTCTCTGTAATGACATCTCTGAAAATTTGACTTACTCTATCACACTTTTCTTCATGTGTCCAGTCAGTATCAATTCTTCTCTCTTCTTCCTTTCTACAGTATTGTAGCACATTATCACCCTCCCAGAGATCCCTAGGAGATGTGGTTTATTTGACAAGAAAAGATACAAGCAGCTAGAAGAGAATTAGGAATTCCAGTGGTGTTAGAGATTTCCCTTAAGAGACTCATTTATCTTATCAGTAATTAATTATAGTTTCGCTGAGCATCTCAGCAGATGTTGCACATATAGGACACTGCTAAGGTTTATCAACTAGAAAGCACATACACACTATTATCTATTGTCTTGTGATGTTTTTGCACTCTGACCCAGGCACTCTACATTGTCAATGTATAATATCTGCATCACTTTGCAGCTCCCACATCGTGGCACCTGCATCATGGCAATGCTCCTCATCCTCGGATGAGCAATCAGAATAGGCACCAGTGTGTCATTGCATCGTGTATTTTATTTATACCTCTGTGAGCTCCATGAGGGAGGGGATACAAATCTTCATACACTCTGTATAATTACATCAAGTGCCTTCCCTGTGTAGTCAACAAATATTTATGAATGAATGAATGAATGCTGGTTTTCAAAATATTGTTAAGAGTTACAAAAATGAGTGAACATAGCTCAAAAACAAAGTAGGTAACTGAAAGATAAATTTGAGGTCATTTCCCAGAACACACAAAATACAAAGAAACAAAAAAACCCCCAAAATATCAGAAAAAATTACAAAATCCTTAAAAACTGAAGGATAAATTAGAAGCCAGGACCCAAGCCGAGTAGGAATTCTAGAGAGTAAAAATAAAGAGAAATGAAGAAATGAAGTAATCAAAGACATGAGTATGTACATTAAAGACTAGTCAAATATTGAGTAGGAATAATAATAACAAAAAGATGCTCGATTTTATCTTTGTGAAATTTCTGCACTCCAAAGAATGTTGAAATTCTAATGAGTCCAGAAATAAAAGCAACAATAACTGTTACTTAACTTAGTACAAAAATCAGAGGGGCATCCAGTTTATCATTACTCAAATGGGTCCTTATAAACTCGCTGAAAAAGACTTTAAAATTATAAAGAAAAATGTTTTAAAGCTAGTATTCTACATCCTGCCAAATTATCTGTTAAATTTATGAATAATATGCAATTTTGTACATATAAGACTCTTGCATATTTTCCGGGAAAAAGTCCAAGAAATTTACTCTATTAACATACTTTTTAAAAATCCAAGAAAGAGGATGAGGTGGATTATATGAAAGAATGGAATTAATACGCAAAGGCTCTGAAAAAGAATCTCATTGTAACAGAAGTGCAGTGGGCCAAGGAAGCAGTATTTCCAGAACACAATCAGAAATTAGAGGGCTCCATAAAAAATGTCTTAGGAAGAAAATAGATGCCACTGCAGAAACTCTATGATTAAGAAAATGTAAATTTGATGAAATGACTTCCCTTAGCAATGAGATTTGTAGACTTTTCCTATCAATTGAGTAGAAAAGTATAAATAAATCAAAGAAATATAAAGCAAAGAATATGTCCAGGTTATTCACAAACAAATGTATTGCAAAGTTCTGCAAATGAATGGAAAGATTCTCAAACTATTAGTGAAGCAAAGTAATAATAAAATATCACTTAGTACAAGTTGATGAACTGCACCAACAGACTTGAAGGGCTTTCCATAAGGTATTACTGAATAAGGAATGCAAGATGCGAAAGTATTTATAATATAATGGATTTTTATAAGGTGGGAAATTAAAACATTTGTGCTTGTATGTGTACATGTTCATACACACAAGATGAGCTTTCCTATATATTGACTGACACATTCAAGTAGTGGCTTATAGTTGCTTTTGTATTTGTATTTGAACTTTGAAAACTTTGGGAGGACAAACACCATTTTGTTACCCTTAATGAGGAATTGATTTAGTAGATTTCACAAAGGAACATTAGCAGTTACTAAAATTATTGCCTGGAAGACTAAGGGTAAACTGGATATTTTCATGATACCAAAGCATCACTCCACATTATTACCACTTGTTCTTAAGGGATAAAAAAACATAACTTTATAAAGGACAGTTAAGGCTGTGACAACGTTAGTGTGATCATTTTAGCAATGCTATTAGGATAACTAGGCGTTATGTACATCATGAATGTGATGCTATAGAATAGAAGAATATGTGATATCCTTTTTTTCTTCCTAAAAAATAATTTTAAAATACACATTTTAAAATTAGAAGTTCACAGCTTGATAAATGTTCACAATGCCAACAGTCATGTATAACCAACATCTAGGAAAAAATAGATTATTATCTGCACAACAGAATTTCCTCTCATAGTCACCAAGTCACAAATCCCCCTTCCCATAAGTTCTCACCCTCCTGGTTTCCATCACCGCCTGGGAAGTAAGCTTTCCATAAACGTTGAACTTGAATCTGACTTGTCTTATAGGTCTAAATTCTGTATATAAACCTACGGAGAATAGAAGAACTTACTAAATGACAACATGAGTAAATAATCTGACAAGTCGGGAAAGTGGTACATTCCAGGGTCAATTTGTCTGATCTCTGCAGAGTAGGAAGTGGAGAAAAGGAAGCAAATTTCGTAGACTAAAAAAGACAAAAGAAAAATTACAGTAATTTGAATTCATTGTCTTGATTGGATCCCGACTAGAAAAAATCAGCTATAAAAGATATTTTAGGACAATTTGGGAAATTTGAACACGGAGCAAGGATTTATTATATTAAGGGGCTATTTTCAACTTTGTTGGTTGAGGAAATTATATTGTGGCTATGTTGGGTGGGATCGTTTTTTTTTTTGGAGGAAGATCAGCCCTGAGTTGACATCTGTTGCCAATCTTCCTCTTTTTGATGAGGAAGACTGGCCCTGAGCTAACATCCGTGCCCATCTTCCTCTACTTTATATGTGCCCCGCCTACCACAGCATGGCTTGCCAAGCGTGCCGTGTCTGCACCCGGGATCCGAACGGGCGAACCCGGGCCGCCCGAAGCAGAACGTGCACACTTAACCTCTGTGCCACCGGGCCGGCCCCTATTGGGTGGGATCTTTTTTGGGGTTGCACACTGAAATATTTATCGATAACATGTTAAGATATCTGTACTATATTTTAATTTAATCTATATTTTAATTTAATCTATATTTTAAAATATATATGTTTTAAAAATAGATGAGTAAGTACGACAAACTGTAACCATTGCGTAATCTAGACTAAATTATAGGTATATGAGGTATATATATATATATATATTATATAATTCTCTCTCTTTTTCTACGTGCTTGAAAAATTTTATAATATAAAGTTAGAAAAAGACACATAAAGGGCACCGATATATTGGATATACAATATCAATTGTACAATGAGGAATGTATAAATTAATTTATTAGTCTAGATTTGCCGGTGTTATACATTCGAACTTTTGTACATGTTTTAATCGTAGATGTTTTCTTTTTCACCTTTACTTTTCAGACTTTATATTCATATGTCTATTTTATTGATGCTCTTACCAATTTATGCCTTTCTAGAGTTGATTCCAAGTTTCCTTACAAAGGATTTCACACTAATAGATATATTTGAGCTTGTTTCAATTTCAGTATTACTGGAACCCACTTAATAGGTTTTGCTTTCAAACTTCCATTTTCTTTTGCTCTGTAGAAAATCAATATGAAGTTAAGAAGGGATGGCTAGCTAAAATTACAAGAGGTTAACTCTTCCTCATTTATAGATATATTTACTTTATAACGGTGCTAAGTAGATTTCCTATTCCTCAATTTCAAAATGGAAGTTTTTGGAAAGATTCTTTACATCTGAATCTTTCTCTTATTACGTAGATTCTTTTTCATCTTTAAAATGGTATTTGAACAGAAAAAATATCCCTTTTAACAAGAATAGCTAACAAACCATATGATTAAATACTAAATATAATTATAGATAATAAACCCAAAATCTGGTAAAAGCCAGAAGCAGTACCAGCTTAATTTATGCTGTGCTTTCAAAGGTCTAGTCTAGGATGTTACTGAAGTAGATGTAAGAAGATTACTTCGATATCTGTCCTTTGATAGTGTAAGTCATTTATGGACTCTAGATGGTATAAATGCTAATTATTTGGTTATTTTCTTAGAGAAAAATCCTTAAAGTGCAAGCATATTTGGAGCTTTATTATTATGATATTCATAATCTGTTTGTGGGGCTTCCTGTCTAAGCCAAACTTTAGTGTAAATGTGAAATTAAACATTTTTGAAAGTTCACTAGCTAATACAGTATAATCTGAGCTTTCTATTATAAAAATATTACAAAAATTTTATATAGATTTGTAGCTCAGTTTGAACTAGAGAAATAAAATGTCTTCAAACATATAGTTAAGCAATCTGATATCTTAGATCATTTCAGCTCAGTTAGAAACAATTTAGACTCACGGAATAAGTACCATTTATTGATTTGTTTACTTAAAGATACACACAGTTCCCTTGAAATTTCGATGATCTTAATTGCACCCACTGTCTTCTATTTGATTGCCTGGTATGGAGAAATTTCACTGATCTGCTGCCTGTTCTTTTCAGCAAGTGAATTTTAATTTACTCTCCTTCTGCAAGAAAGCAGCAAATTGGTTTCTCTGTGCTTATGTACCTGGATCAGGAAAGAAGTCCTGACACTTCCAAATCCCATTTATAAAATTATGCTTTAATTTTCTCTTCACCTTCATTCAGAATCTATATCATGGATATATAAATATCCATTAAATGTAATAATCAACGTTATTTAAGTAATAAACAAATTGAAAAATTGTTGAATGATAAATATGTGTGTACTATGAAATATTTCATCCTAGGTAATATAATTAAATGCAGGCTATACATGTACTGTGGTAATAGGGCATTGCTGTGTGTTAATCTCCTAGACTTTGGTTGGCACAATTTGCTACACTAATTTAAATTGTTCATTAACGATGTATTTTCCTATAGAATCTTAAGATACGTGTAGCCGACTGCATTTTTTGTTTTGTTTGAATTTAGGAAAATACAATTTAAAAAAGGTCATAAATCCTCTTCATTTATGCATCAACCCAGCAGATGATTTTGATGAAATAGTTAATTTCCTTCTATATTTTCTTGATACAATTAGGGAGTAGGATGTTCTGTTTCGTGCTACAGTGTATAATATAATATAATGAAAAAGTATCTCTGTCGGAAACTCACAATCTAACAGAAATATTAGAATTAGGCTGAAAATAACAAGAAACCTTGCTAGAATAAGAACAAGGTCAGCGCCAGAAGACATGCAACAATAAATTGCTGGAGACTAACAAGGAACAAAAGTATAAACTGTTCTTATTAGGTGAAGATACATGTATCTGTAGAAAGGCTGTGGTTTTAAACAAAAGCCACTACAGGGGCCATGATTGTACTAAAAGTACCCTTAGAAATTCATGTCTAAAATATCTCAGAATTTTAAATTGTTTAGCACTTGAGAATTAAATCAGTAAAAATGAGATAAAGAAGAAGAATTTAGTTCCTTATAGCACTGGACCTTTATGACAATGATAGAATAGTTCCTGGCAAAGTATTAATCCTAATTAATTGTCTTAACATATTTTTAAAAAAGAGAGATGGAATAACCTGCCAAGGTCCTTAAAATAAATAGTCAAGAGCTAAAATTCAAAGCTATTTCCAGCCTTTCCTTACCAAAAGGCAAAGGAACAAAATAAGGGCCTCTAGAAGAAAGAAGTGTTGAAGTTCTAATCTTGAGGACCAGTCTCTAAACTCTGGTTCTTAAACTATTTCTTTAAGGCCTGTGCCAACAGTGAATTGTCCATCTTACTGTTATTTCTGTCTTGACCTTGTAAAGTCAAGAGACATGATATGTGCCAAGTTTGGAGATTCTTTTTACTTCTATTGCCCATATATATTTTTGGATATTGATTTGTTTCCTTGTGGTATGAAAATAGTTTGTCAAATATGTCTACCTAGGAAGATTTGCTCAATTTAAAATTCCCTCACTCTTAGAGAAACGTCATTGGAAGAAAACATCTGTTGTATAAATAAAATTTGCTAAGACATTACTGTGATGGTCAGAGTCCTTCTAAATATGTTTCAACCGGAATTAGAACCTTTCCAGGCAGTCTGAGATGAAACTTTTGTATATGTATGATGAATAAAACGAGACGTTTTCAGCTCAACTCTTGGCTGAAGACATTTCTTCATACTTAGTGTACAAGTTTTGCTTTGCCATTAATTGTTTAGTTCATGTTTACTTTTTAAATTAATCAGTTAATTGAAAAGAAAATGCATGTGAAGCACAAGTAACAGAGGCCCATTCTGGGAGATACAACGATGAATACATTCACTCATTCACTTATTCATTCATTCATTCATTTGTGGGTTTGTTTTATATTCAATAATATATGATAAATATATGAATGATTAACAAGTTCCAGGAACTGTCCTAGGTGCTGATCTTATAATGTTGAAGAAAGATAAAGTAGTCCCAGAGCTCATGGGTTTAGGAGTATTGATAAATGAAGAAAGTTGAATGAATTAATAATATTACATACGTTATTTTTTCTACATGAAAATATTAGGGACCAACAGTATTAAACAGAATATGGTAAATGGTTGAGAATTTCACTTATTGTATTTTGAAACTGGCATTGTTTTCTGAAAATGGAAGAAAAAAGTATGTTACATAACCAAAGCACGGTGAGTCTTTTTGTTAGTTAACCTGGCTTTTGATGGACTAACCAGATTTGAGCCCCAAGAGTGTTATTAAATTTAAGAACAAAGTTTCCAGCCACCAATACTCTGTCAAGAGTCCAGATGGTGCTTTTGGGAGAACACATTTTCAGTAATTTGGTCTCTTTTAATTCCATCATTAGTGAAGAGAACTTTGTATATTGAGGGGATTGTGTTATACTAAAGTTTCAATATATTAATTTTTACCATATGGAAACTATACAAGACATGAACATCTATATTTAAGATGAAATAACTTTCTAAGAAAGTTAATACGTGTTAGTCTTGAAATGGGATCCCTGCTTTCTTTGAAACTCACTGAATATCACAAAGGCAAATGCTTTGTTATATTGATCATTGTATCCAAAATTTTAAGCTTTTTAGTTACTGTTTGACACAGCCAAATTCTCTTGAAGGTAGGTGATCCATTCCTAGAAATATGGGAATACCAACTGAATCAGTGCAATTTGGGGTTATTAATAATAATTTGGTGTTGATAATAATAGTCCTGCTGTGGTCCTGTCCTAGCATCACACGTTGAACTCCCTCTTCTGTTCTCTTCAAAATGCTTGAAGCCCTGATGCAATTTCAGCTGGAGTCTCTTCCCCGTCTCCTTAGTGTAAGGATCGGTCACTCATCTCAAACTCACTTGATGTTCATAATGTCCCTCATATTGTCAAAGGACTCCCATGGATTTCTAATTGCCTTTTTTTATGTACTCACTTTTTATTCAATGATTTTATTTACAGGATTTCAGACCAAGAAATATGTAAACAAATGGCTTATAAAGAAGCCATAACCAAACCATGGTGAACTCACCCAAGACAGAAGAGTACAGCAGAACACCAAGAAGCAAAGGTTATTGGTGGTATGGATCACTAACACTGTCACAGTTTCACAGGAAGCTGACTCTGAGATGATTAGTCTGCAGAAGGTGTGTTAGGGAGCTTTTCTGGAATCAACAGTGAGGGGAGAGAAGGGAAGGAAGCAGGAGTGAGTGGGCAAAGGGAGAAGTTGTCTGTCATGAAATCTTGATTGAGGCTTCAGCCTGATGCACAGAAAGCTTTTGAAGTGGGGAGGACCTTTCAGAGTTGTACCCGGTTGGGGCGAGGCCATGGTGCTCTATATCCCCATGTCTGACCAGTCATTGGAGGAGAACTGACTAACCCAGATGGCTGAGAGTGGAGGCTGTTCTGCCAGCAGGACTCTCAGCAATCCTAAGGTCCTAAGGGGTCATCTGAGTGAAGCACGACAGCATCCATTCCCAACACTCAGCATCCATTCTCAATACTCGTTGGACAATATTTTCCACTGAAACATTCCACACTGCCACTCATTGCCTGAGAGCATGCGGGAGTGCTCAGAGAACGAGGAGAAATACATACAGTGTTATTTCACTGATTTGTTTCATATATGCACACACATACACATGCATATAAGTATATGTGTGTATGTATGTGTGTATATATATATATATAACAGTCTTTTTTCTTTTTTTAGTAAGGGAAATTGGCCCTGAGCTAACATCTGTTACCAGTCTTCCTCTATTTTGTATGTGGGATGCTGCCACAGCATGGCTTGATGAGCGGTGCTAGGTCCATGCCCGGGATCCAAACCTGTGAACCCCAGGCTGCTGGGAAGTGGAGTGCATCAACTTAACCACTATGCCACTGGGCCAGCCCCTATATAACAGTCGTTTTTAAGACATAGTTCAACTATCACTTTTAGGTGTAATTAATTCTTACAATTAGCTATATATAATTTTATTTTTTCTGGAAAATATTTCAAAGAAGTGTGGCAATATAAATAAACCAGTGGTGAGGGTTGACATAACAGAACATAGTTTTCTAAATGTTTATTGACTAAATGATTAGAGGAGATGCTTGCTATATAGCACTATGTCTTCTCAGTTATGTTTGTATCTAGCTTTGTATTATAATTTTTCTGTACTTAATTATCTTATTCCTCCTACCAATTTACAAAGTCTAAGATGGAAGAGACTTCAGATTTCTCATTATGACTTCAGTAACTTGTATTGTGAATTATATAATCAAATGCTCTAACTTCATAGGCTAGGATGAACAGGACATTTTAGATAGTGGCTTAAAGCACTTTATTACTTTTCTCGTGAAATTTTCAAATATTTCTTTGTCTCTTTGTGACGCATTTTTTCTTTTTCAATTTTTTTTTAATTTTTGAAAAAGATGTTGAAATTCCCAAGCAGAAATTCTATGACATTTCTATGGTGTCCAACCTTAAAAGTGACATGTAAGCTGCCCTGTTGATTTAACAACGTGAGCCACCAATCTTTCAATCTGATTCTTCGACCACCGTGGGTCTCAATTTATTCCAATTTAATGACAGTCATTCTTTTTTAACACGACCTGATTTAGTGAGGAACAAGCTGGATTGAGACAACCAGTTCACTTAAAGTTGGCCAACAAATAGTAAATAGATGGTAACAACTTTCGCTCAATTCAAATCCAGGCCAGAAATCAAGTAATGACTGTCAGGTTTCCACCTGACAGTCTCTATGCTTTTATTTAATTTACTTAATATCTTTTGCTTCCTA
Source organism: Equus quagga (assembly GCF_021613505.1). NCBI lineage: Eukaryota > Metazoa > Chordata > Mammalia > Perissodactyla > Equidae > Equus > Equus quagga. Next base: position 49,347,771 of record NC_060278.1, read on the forward strand.
GGTACATGTTCAAGATACATTTTTTTAAGTAGGGAAGATTATTAATGAAACTTTTAAAATATCACCCTTTTGTTTTATATATATATATAAATATACATGAATTTATATTTATGTATTATATATATATATTAGATAACATTTAAATATATATACACGAATTACTGAAAATCATTTTTAATTTAGATGATAAACTACAAAATAAAATGACTATTTTTATGTAAGAAACATGCATATTTGAAATTTCACTTTCCTTGGTGATCTTTTAAAATTAATAGTCAATATATGTAGTGTAATTTTGGGGTAGATGGAATTGATGGTGGCTTATTTTGGCTCAGCATTCACTAAGAGTATATATAAACTATTTAATGAAGACACTAGGATGCTATATTCATATGGGGAAGGACATTATCTTCTTGGTCATCGCTATGCCTTTGGCTCTTAGCATAATGCTTGTTTAATTGTTGCTCAATAAATATTTGTCAAATAAGTGAATAAAGGTATGCTTTAAGTGACATTTACTAAATCTGTCAGTATAAAATTCCTTTATATACACTCTTTCAATAAGGCAAAATTTACTGAATAATATTTGTCTCATAGGTGTGGACAGAGGTGGATGTATTAGGAGTATATATTCTCTTCCAAAACTCATAATTTATTACTGGTCAAAACAGAAAACTAAAGTATCTTTTTGAAATGCATTTGTGTAAATTATGGCACAAATAAGTGTACTCATTCCTGGGATTAAATTAATTTTGAAAATAAGTAGATTTATCTTTGCATCACTTAAAGGTACCCTCTTTCTTTCACACTTAAAATGTTATGTTATACGTTAAAGGACAGAACATAATGTCATTGGCAGTGTTCTTCATAATTCTTTTAAAATGCACTAAATGGTATTCTATCTGCATCATTAGGTTACCGTACAACGCTGTCCTTTGAGAATATGGTTTTGCTATCATTTTTAGTTGTAATTACTTCCCACAAAAACTGCACAGGCTTATTGAAATGACTTGATGTGTGAAGGTTGAGAAGACAGTGCCTACCAGAGCTGTATATAAATGCAGCCTGATGGCACGGCATGTTTATTTCACATAAGCTTACCCCTACAAGGTGCCATATTTCTGAGTGTGGTTTTCTAAACTTCTCCAGAATTTACGGTTTCTCTATACAAGTCTGAAGTTAGAGATTTCCTGTACCTCAGAGTTTCTCAACCTCGACGCTTTTGACATTTCAGACTGGATAATTCTCTACTTTGGAGGTGCGCTGTGCGTTGTAGGATGTTTAGCAACATCTCTTTTCTCTGTTTACCAGATGCCAGCAGCACCCTCCGCCTCATTGGGGAAATCAAAAACATCTCCGGACATTGTCAAACGTCCTGTGGGGGCAATATCGCCCCTGGTTGAAAACTACTGCATGACTTTCTCTTTATTGTATGCGTGAGTGTGTGTATAATAGGATTTTCAGGGAGATGTTAATGTCCCAAATTATACCAAGCTCAAAACTGCGAATATGTTAAACGCCACTCAGTTTAAAGAGAGGTGCCATGGAGCTACAAAAACACAGGAACCGGGCACCGTGCTCAAGGGCTTTCTTGGAGGTGGAACCAGCTCAACGCTTCCAAAAGTCACCTTAGTCATCGTCTCCCCATAGTCCAGACTAGAGGAGAAGACAATGATCAGAAAGGGGATTCCTCCCCTCCTGGGAGTGCAGAGTTTGCTGTGAAAGGCTTGCTCACAGCAGTAAACTCTGCTGTGGGAACTCCGCGATACTTCTGAAGTATTCACACGTGCACTGGGTGGGAGTCGATACTAAAGTACTGTACAAATAGACAACTGGCTTAACTAGTCACCTGTCACTGTGCATTTGGGTTGTTTCCCATGTTTGACTGTAATGTGTAACAATTTTTTGAAGGTTTTTGTCTCGTGTTCTTCTTTATTGGTTTGCTTGTTTTTGCGGTGGTTTGTGTGTGTGTGTTTTCATTTCTTTTATGCAAATACAAAAGGCTAAAATTCCTAGATCAAGGAGTGATAGGTGTATGTTTAACTTTATAAGACACTACCAGAGGTTTTTCCAGAAGGTATCAAAGGCCAGTTGTTAGTGTTTTGTCATAAAGGCATCAACAATCATAAAAAGAGGATAATGACTTCACCAGATTAGGATTTCTCTATTTGTCCTCTCTGTCCCAAAACACTGGGGAGACTAGGGCCATGATGATAGTAGAAGAATGTCGCATGTTTAGGATCAGATGTGAGATCGGAAGGTTTAAAATGAATTGGACCAAGTTTAATGACCAAAACTCACTAGAAATTAATGAAATCTTCCACAAATGATATTATAGGATGGGAGACGAAGATATGTCAAACCAAGGCTGAAAGAAAATATTGGGAAAAAATAAAACTCTTCTATATTTATTCCTCAAAGGGGTGAGACTATTGAATAAACTTGTTTCACATAGACACAAAAGTTACACACATACACATATTGGTGAATATGCGACGAAGTTCAAACGTACAGTCAAAATACTGGGAGATGAGGAAAGTTGAAAGCCATCTTAAAGTCTATCTTTCAAGCCAGTTAGGGCTTTTGTTTTCATCGATTTTAGAAAATAAGCTTACTGCATAAATTTTTGAAGTAATTTCATACAGTTATATTTATGTGCAACCTCAGCTCCTGTGTACAAATGGCTTGTAGTCATTGAGTAGTAACTGGTGAAAAAGAAGGTGTGGTCTGTGAATGAGCTCACCTATAAGAACTTCATGATTTCTTCTGTTTTCTGTTTTATTTATAAAGGAGGAAAGGGATAGCTTGCTTTGAATAATGACCGTATGTCATACATGGGTTTAGGGATCTTAATGATGTCTTATTTATTCAATATGGATACTGAAAAATATACTTTGTTAACATCTGACACCAGCTGTTATTTTAGTGAACAAGATGTCATGGTTTAGTCCAGGGCCCAGCCTGGTGGTGCAGTGGGTAATTTCGCACGTTCCACTTCGGCAGCCCCAGGTTCACTGGTTCGGATCCCAGGTGTGGACCTATGCACCACTTGTCAAGCCATGCTGTGGCAGGCATCCCACATGGAAAGTAGAGACAGATGGGCATGGATGATAGCTCAGGGCCAGTCTTCCTCAGCAAAAAAGAGGAGGATTGGCGGCAGATGTTAGCTCAGGGCTAATCTTCCTCAAAAAAAAAAATAAATGAATAAATAAATTCTTTTTAAAAAGAAGATATCTTGGTTTAGTCCAGGAAGCAGCTACTAGTGGGATGTACCTGCTGCTCCATGTTAAGATTGAGCTTATAGGTGGGAAGAAATCAAATAAATGCATATAAACATATATACAAGCATAAATAAACAAACAAAAAATAAATAGCTGTGCTGCTTAAGAAATAAAAATGTTTGGTAGGATTAAAGACAAAAGAGGAGAAAAGGCATTAAAAGCAAGCTGATAAACAAGAACAAAGAAAAACACAAAGCTTACAGAGTAAACTAACCAGTGAGCTATTTGAGTGCTCAAACATTTCAAGGACTTTAATCTCCCGTCTTCTTGTAGTCTCTTATACACACATTTTATATGATGCCCAAGATTAAATACAAAATATCATAAAGAGTTTATCTTTAAATCTATTGAAACTATTCAGTAAATGATATTTGTGGGAAATGAGAAAAAGGAGATTGAGTTTAAAATCTGATAAGAGGAAGAGAAGAGAATAACTTGTGTGCATTGAGATCCCAGGAACGTTGAGGCGGAAGTAATAAAGGCCCCTGAAGATCATGGAAATCACAAGAAAGCTTGGCATTCCATTGAAAACATCTCAAAGGACCAAGAACCCTTAGATGAATCAAGGTCAAATTTACAATGATTCCATGAGAGGAAAGATTCTAATCTCTGTCTTGTGAAAAAAGAAATGAAATCTCCAGGGAGATACTGATTTACTCAAGACCCCTAGTTGTTAGTTACAAGAATAGGATTCAAACTCAGGAGAGGTGAGTGTAAGTCTGCATCACATGTATGTTCCCTACACTTTGGATGGATGCCACAGATGGAGGGAGATGGGAGCAGCTGTAACAGTTTGAGGAAGGTTGTGTCTCTCTTAATCCCATATCTCGGTGTATGTGCGTGTGTGACTCATGAACATTGGAAATACAAATGGTAGCCAATAATCATGCAGTGAGTATTTTTGAGGACTAAGCTTTACTGGCAGTACAGTCAAGTTGAAGTAAACTTGGTTATGTCCATGCCTTTTTTAGTAGTTATTATAAAACCTAAGTGGAAAAAAGTGACAAAACTCAAAACGTTCAAACATTTTTGTTCGGCATATGATGTGTGACTATAATATTATAGGGGATAACTTAACAAACAATTTCATTCAAATATTTAACTAAAATAGCATGAAATTTAAGACTGGAGAGCGTAATTCTTATACATAGATAATTCATGACTATATCATATATTTTATGTCCAGGACAAATTGTAAAATACCACAATGCATTTATCTTTAGCCCAATTAAAGATTTTTGGCAAATGGCATGTAGCCCTTTTAACAAAGAAAAACTTTAAAGAAATTCATTTTCCCAAAATAAACTGATGACAGTGTGCTTGTAAAAATCAAAACTTCGAACACCATTTGAGCAATTAAATGAAACGACTTGTTAATTCAGAAGAAAACCTTGCATAAATGTGAACTGGTGTGTGGAGAATAATTAAGTTGTAATTCCAAAAGGTTACTGTAGCAATTTGCTTGTCCTGATTTTTTAATTTAGATAATAGTGCAGTCTTTTGCAATATGGCAAGCCAATCTATAATTTATTTTCCACCATATATGGGAATAGTACATCTGTGTTAAAGTTTTTGTGTATTACTCCACAATAACTTATCTGATATCAATTATTTTTATATACTGCATTCCAAATTGTATTAGCATTTAAGTTTTAATAGTTTAAAACTATTCTGAGTGCAATAATAACACAATCAATTTATATATAAGTTGAATGATGAATATCTTCACAAAAGAGTAGTGAATTTATGCTCTGTAATGCTGTAACAGATATTTAATTATTTCTTATTTACTGCTCTTAAAGTCCCACTTTATTCTGGGCACATTCAGTTTCTCAGGCAAATTTTGTTGATCGCTTTGACTTATTTTATGTTCTTCTTTTTCCAAATTGACCATTAATGATATTAATCAGGTTCCTGGAAAAAAAGATGAGTTATATTTATTTTCAAAAGATACAATATCTAAGAAAATTTCTTATTTACCAAATCAAAAACCATAAACTCTCACAACCAAAACTAAGTCTATAATGTGTTACTATATTATAATTTGTTGTTATTAGTGCTGTCCTGGTGACTCAGACTCCTAGCGACCCTGTCTCCAGCAGATCAGAACCCTGTCTGGTCTCTGCTCCATCCTTTCACTCTACTGTGCTGTATCAGAAAACGTTCCACTTCTACTCATGGGATTTTCATGGCCAATTTTTTGGAAGTGAGTGGCCAGGTCCTTCTTCCTAGTCTGGAAGCTCCACTGAAACCTGTCCACCATGGGTGACCCTGCTGGTATTTGAAATCCCAGGGGCATAGCTTTCAGTGTCACAGCAATATGCAGCCGCCACAAGATGACAGCCACAGATGGGTGTTGTTCCCTGAATGGAAGCAAACCTGGGCAGCGGTGGTGACAGCACTGAATGCTAACCCCTAGACCACCATGTTATAATTACAGGGTATATTTTAATTTCCTTTCTGTTGTTTTTCTTACTCTATAGTTGACACTGGTAAATACCTTTTAGTTTATTTTACACAGCATACTTCTAAAAGGTAGGCATGTGTAGTATTTAAATGTTTACACTGTTGTATGTTGTATACTTACAATGTGATTTGGAAATTAATTTGCATTTGAAGATATCTTGGTAAAAAATAGAGTATCTGAGAAGTAATTTTATTACTTTTATAAGGAACGCATTTTTAAGTGTTATTCTTGAAGTCTTCATCTGATGAAATGCATTAGATAAAGCATTCTTTTTGAGAATTTTAGGGGTATATTATTGAAGAGCCTTTTAAGTCACTGATATTAAGTATATTGACCAATTTATCCAGTAATTTAATAGCCTAAAATTTTAATATAATGTCTAATGATGGTTGCAGTTGAAGAGTTTACAAATAAGATATGAAATTTCTTCACAGTGTGCCAATAGTTGCTTTTTTATATTATTTATTTTTGGCACATTAAGCTTTATAAATGCCGTATACTTTACTTAAGAGTTTGTCGGAGGACAAAGGTGAAGACTGTGAATCTCTGATAGGAATCTGACAATTTCTGGATGATAATGGGACCTAAGGAGTAACAGCAAGAAGAAATATGAGGGTCCAGAATTTCTTTGTAAGTCCATGTTTTCAGCCTAGACTTCCTTACCTAATATGGAAAAGCAAACATTAAAATATTGGCAATGAGGCAGGATTTAAGGATAAAAATGGCATAAGAAAATGCACTTAAAAGCAAAAACAGACTATCAGAAAATAAATTAGACATCAAATACACAGAATTTAACATTAATGAAGATACTCAGGATTGATCTAAATTACCATTTTACTATTTACTCCTTTATTTTTACTCTAAAACTAAGGAGTAGCTCTTAGAGATATTGTGGTTATTACTTTTTTTTGGCAGATGGTATTAAACAACTATTACATCAATTGTATTTTATATATACACAAATTTATATATATATATA